>NC_051157.2:128565798-128597692 GCF_013339745.2 Dermacentor silvarum
ATGCGATGCGATTGAAAGTTCTAAGCGAGTATTTCACGTAACCTTTCCTCTCTGAAACGCTCCTGCCTTGTATATGCACACCCTGAACCACCTCCCACGGCGGCGTTCAAGACAGCTACAGCAGCAGCAGTGGAAACGTCAAAAGAAAACGAAATAGGCCGAGAAAGCTTTGCATTAATCAATGGGCCCCAAAGTGCACTTTGCCCCTCGTAGGCTGTCAGCCGTCATTTCCAAATCGGTAAGAGGAGACATAGCAGTACATTCATTTCCGGCCTCATCTCAGCCATCGCAACAATACCAGAGAGCCCAAAAGCCTCCCTAACGCATGAAAAGGCGTCGGTTGCGAGGGCCGCGGTGGGAAGAAGCCAGCCACGCCACCATTGAACATACGCTCTTTCCGTGTGAATGGGACGGCAGGCGCAAAAACTGCCAGCGCGCGAAATTTCGGCTTCATCATGCCTTAGCTCGTCAAGTTCGCAATGGAAACGCTCGCAAAATTACGTGTTCCAATTTGTCTATGTGGGTTAACGTGGCAACGAGAGCCATCCCGATATCGCGCCGTTTGCGCTTGGACGCGAACGAATAGTCTCGCGCTGGCCCTAGGCACGTAAGAAAATATGGGGGCAGCAGCTGATGCTTTTATACAGCGAAGCTGTATAAAAGCCTCTAGATGGCCGGGATTTTTCAATGGCTCATGCTGACCCAAAAACAGTACCCCCACCTAGCGGCCCCGGCAATTCAGACAGATCTCACACGGCAGCTGTAAAAGGGCTTTGTCTTTGAGTTTCGCGAAACAGAAGTACGTTTTTCTCTTTCGCAAGCTTTCATTGCGTAGGAACCTCCCCATTTATCCATGAGGCGTTGTAGTACTCCAGACGACCTAGGCGAGATGTGTGGCATAGATTTTTCGAGGGCTTCATAACTCCCACCGTCATGGCCAGGTGATGATCGCTTGTTTGTTTCGCCGACTGGTGCCATGAGCTCTTCAATTGTAAATGGTAATTCCAAGTCAGGAAGGGACGCTCGAGCTGGAGTAGGCTGATGACTTGGAATTTGCAGAGAAGGTTTAGCCCCTCTGGAAAGGAGCCTACAATATTGCTCTGGCACCTCTTTCAGCGATGCGCCCTCATGTAATGACAGCGCAATAAAAGGGTAAAGCTGTTGCGGCTCTTTGCGAATGCCTCTGACGACTCGCCAGATTTTGGTCAGTCGTTTTCGTATGTCCATCGTCCCACAAAAGTCCTTCCACCTTTTTTGATTCAGTTTGGTGAGATAACGCCGTATAGTTCTTTGTGCCGTTCGAAAAGTTCTGAGGTCATCGATGTTCTTAGTACGCAGAGCCTTCCTTTCGGTGCACCTTCTAATGGCACATAACCTTTCGAATTATTCATCGTTAGTAGGTACATTATAATGCTTGGTGGCAGAGCGGGTACATTGTTTGAGGTGCGACGAGGTTTATTGTCGTCGATAACGCTGCAAGAACGCTAGGTACAGGTAGACACTGCAAGGGCTGTTCGTAGCACGGGGTTCCAAGCGATCACGGCACGGTCCTTCGTCTTCCTCTTCAGTCGGCACATACACAGGGGCGCCTCTGCTTCATTACAATGCCCCGGGAGCGAAGCGTAGCCATCCTGGCGACTCAGGGCGCAGAGAAGATGAGTGGGCCGTAATATGGTTTCAGGCGGTTGACATGTAGTCATGTACTGTCTCTCGCCCACGACGATGCAGGTCTGGTGACACTGTGAGCGGCTCAACGATGTAGCTGACCGGTGAAGTGACATCGATGATAGGTACGGACCGTGATAACGCGCCAGGACTTTGGAAGAGAGGCCAGGAATATGGGCTGGTATCCAAAGCCAAACAAGCGAACCGGGAGCAAAGCTGGGTGGTGGTTGATGAGTATGGTCATGTCGTGGGGGCATGAAGGCTCATGGCCATACACAAGGAGAAAGGGGGGAAAGCCGGTAGTCGCTTGCGTCGCGGTGTTGTAAGCGAACGTGACAAACGGGAGAACGGTGTCCCAGTTGGAGCGGTCGGATGAAATATACATCCGCAACATGTCGCCAAGTATGCGATTGAACCGCTCGGTCAGGCCGTTGGTTTGGGGATAGTATGCGGTCGATTTTCGGTGAATGATCCTGCACTCAGCGAGGAGGGCTTCGACGCCCTCCGACAAGAAGACACGGCCCCTATCACTGAGTAGTTCTCGAGGAGCACCATGGCAAAGAACAAAATTGCGAAGGATGAAAAACCCTACTTCACGGGTGGTCGCGGCCGGCAGAGCTGCAGTCTCAGCGTAGCGAGTAAGATCATCTACGCCAACAATAATCTACCGATTTCCACACCCGCTGCATGAAAGCGGGCCGTAGAGGTCGATGCCGACGGGGTCGAACGGACGAGTCGAGCATGGTAGCGGCTGCAACCGACCTGTGAAAAGGTGGGTACGTGTCTTGCACTCTTGGCAAGTAGTACAAGCCTGAATGTACTTTTGCACAAAGTTGTACATGTCTCGCCAATAATAGCGCTGACGCAACCTTGTGTAAGTTTTGAGGACGCCGGCGTGAGCGCTTAGGGGATCAGCGTTAAAAGATGCGCAGATGTCAGAGCGCATATGACGAGGTATAGCAAGGAGCCATTTCCGACCGTCCGGCATATAGTTGCGGCGATATAGGATGTTGTCTCACACGGAAAAGTGGGTTGCTTGGCGACGCAGTCCTCGTGTCTAATGGACATCAGACGGAGCGGCAAGGTAGTCAAGTAACATTGCAAGTGTTGGGTCCTTGCGTTGCTGTATGAGCATGTCGGTGATGGTCAAAGGTGACAGGGTGGACGAGGAGTCTGACAAAGACGCTAAGTCAGGCGTCAGTGGGGAGCGGGAGAGCGCATCAGCGTCGGAGTGCTTGTGACCGGAGCGGTACATGACGTGGAAGTCGTACTCTTGCAAGCGAAGCGCCCGACGCCCTAAGCGTCCCGACGGGTCTTTCAAGGAAGAAAAGCCAACAAAGGGCATGGTGGTCAGTAACTGCGGCGAAATAACGGCCGTAAAGGTATGGGCGAAACTTGCTTAGTACCGAGATGATCGCTAGGCACTCCTTTTCTGTCACTGAGTAATTTAATTCTGCTTTCTTTAGAGTACGGCTCGCATAAGCGACGACGTATTTATCATAGCCAGCTTTCCGTTGCGCTAAGACCGTACCAAGGCCAACTACGCTGGCGTCAGTGTGAACTTCCTTAGGAGCAGCAGAGTGGTAGTGGCAAAGAATCGGTGGTGAGATCAACAAGTGGTGCAACTGCTGAAATGCCGCATCACAGTTCAGGTCACCACGCTGATATATGCCGTTACTGGCGGAAAGTAAACGTGTCAAAGGTGCCATGATGGATGCGAAGTTGCGTAAAAAGCGACGAAAATAGCAACATAAGCCAATAAAACTTCTGAGGGTTCTGATAGACGTGGACGTTGGGAAGTCTGCAACGGCGCGTAGCTTGTCTGGGTCCGGGAGGATGCCTTCTTTTGAGACTACGTGACCGAAGATGGTTAACTTGCTTGCAGCAAAACGGCACTTTTTGCGGATGAGCTGTAGGCCGGCAGAGGACGAGACTGGTCAGAATGCCATGCAGGCGAGCGTGGTGTGTCGGAAAATTGGTTGAGAAGACGACGATGTCGTCGAGGTAACAGAGACATGTCTTCCCTTTGTGGCCGCGAAGCATGGTATCGATCATACGCTCAAAAGTAGCAGGCGCGTTGTACAACCCGAAGGCCATGACGTTAAACTCGTAGAGGCCATCGGGTGTAACGAATACGGTTTTCGGACGGTCAGGTTGGGCCATTGGAACTTGTCAGTACCCGGAGCGCAGATCCAAGGAAGTGAAATATTCTTCGCCTTGCAAGCAGTCGAGGGAGTCATCGATTCGAGGCAGTAGATAAACGTCGTTTATTCTTATCTTGTATATGCGTCTGTATTCGACACAAAAGCGACTGGAGCCATTTTTTTTACCAATACGACAGGTGAAGACCAAGGACTTCGAAGGACAGGATGACTTCACGCTCTTTGGCCGAGACACGATACGGGCTCTGTCGCGGAAAAATATTAACACGGAAAAGCCACAGACTAAGTCTGTGGCTTTTCCGTGTTAATATTTACTCGCTGAGTCATTGTCATTTTTGCTGAGTCATGCTCATTACTACCCTTCTACTGTACTGTACTGTACATTACTGTACCCTTCTACGTGCGATATTACAGCGGTGAAGTACGCTGCAAACCATACAGACCAACGACACATGTCTGCCGCATCTGCCACCAAGTAGGCCACCAGGACCGATGTATGCCCAACGCCAGAAGTCAACGTGTGCCCCCAGTGTGGTACACAAAACCCCACTCAGGACCACCCCTGTCACCCCCGGTGCGCCCTATGCCAGGGCTCCCATCCTACGGCTTCCAAGGAGTGCCCTGATCGACTGAAGAAGACACCCCTAGCATCACAAAGGACCAGCCGCCATGAACACTCACGATCGAGGTCTCGGTCACGCCCAGGCCAGCGACGGAAGCGTTCCGGCTCCAGGTCTTGCTCCTGTACGCGGAACCAACAGGGAGCGACCCGGAACCCCAGCGGACCTGCTGCGCCGGGATCACAAACGGTGAGCTGGTCAGCATGGCTATTCCCCTCTCACACAGCCCCGCAAAACAACACCCTCTCACCACATCTACACCCAGCACCCACCCCACACATTTCTTTCCCCAAAGACAATACTGATATTCAACAGCAAATTCTAGCTGAGCTAAAGGCTATCAGAGAGGAGAACGAACGCCTCCACGAAGAAAACAAAAAACTTCGCACGCACATTGCAGAATTATGTGCCAATCGTACCGCCAGTCACGAGTCCGCACCAATAAGCACACCCTCATCACTATCATCTTCGGAGAGTTCTGAACCCATGCTTCTCGCGGAATCAGCAAAACCGACAGAAATCGCGCAAGTCGAGGAGAAAGTCGATGCACTGCAACAGCAGATGCTAGCCATGCAACAAAGTATCCAGCAACTTGCAAATGCAATCGAAGAAACACGGCTCGCAAAAGATCAGCGACGTAAGAAGGTGAAAACAATGGCACAACAGGAAGTAGAGCAGGGACACCCTGCCGATCCACCCGTAAGGCAAGATGAATAGAAAAACCAACCACAGCAACGAAAACCAACTCTTAATCTGGCAATAGAATTGTCGCAGCTACAAACGCAAGCACGGATCATTGAGACAGTACATAATTAACGCCAACACGGCACCGAGCGAAATCGCACTGCAGGAAACAGGCACACACCCAACTCAAACCGGCTACAACACACATACTACCACGCCTGAAAGCCGCGTGGCCACACTTGCAGCTAAAACGCTCACTACAATACAACACACAGTAGACGGCAGTGACGTCGACCACAACCTAATTGAGATCCTACCCCTCCAAAGAGGCCGAAAGAGCCTTTTCATACTGAACATCTACAGCCCACCCAAGCAGAAGTAGGCCAAGTTCGACTACTTAATCACCAAATAGATTACCATAGCCAAAACCAACAGCCTCCTTATAGTAGGCGACTTCAACGCGGCTCACCAGGCATGGGGCTACACGACAACCACATGAAAAGGCCCTGCACTCCAGTATATGATACAGCAGCACTGTATCACCATCCTCACAGACCCCGCATACCCCACACGTCTAGGAAACAGCGTCTCCAGAGATACGTGCCCTGACCTCACCCTCACTAAAGGGATACAACAAGCCACCTGGCACAACACGGAGGAAACCCTGGGCAGTGGTCACTGCATCCTTGCAACCACATTGTACGTTACGCATGCACGCCGCCCGATAAAAAAGATAACACTCACAGATTGGACAGCTTTTCGCAAAGAGCGAGCGGATGACGCCTCCGAGGGCTATTGCGGATCTCGAAGAGTGGGTAGGAGAGCTCCAGCAACACGTAAACAGACATTCAAAACACATCACACTCACCTCAGATATTACGGCAGTAGACCCGCACCTTCTTCACTTGTGGGAGGCCCGTCGAGGCCTTGTTAGGAGATGGAAGCGCCAAAAACATAACCGGAAACTGAGACTACATATAGCGAAACTCACGGCAACCGCAGAATTTTATGCTGGGGAGCTTACCCGTCACAACTGGCGAGAAATATGCAACAAGTTGCAGGGAACTCTTTGCACGGCCAAAACATGGTCGCTACTACGCCATCTTCTTGACCCCACGCAAAGCAAAACAGTCAGCCAGCAAACAATTCAACGTCTCCTCCACAACCATCCGGGTTCTGACGACGACATCCTGGAAGAGTTGAGGGTGCGGTACATAGGAGATTTCAAACCCACACAGGGACAACCTCCCACGTACAGCGGAGGCGACAACCACGACCTGGACAAGCCGATCACCATCTCTGAGGTGCAACAAGCAATCCATGCACTCACACGAAACACCCCCCCCCCCAGGCAAGGACAAAATAAATAACAAGCTCCTGCGCAATCTGGATGACGGCACCATTCAATCTCTTACTGGCCTATTTAATCATCATTGGGAGGCGGGTACGCTACCAGCGGATTGGAAGCACGCGGACATCGTCCTCATTCCAAATCCAGGCAAACCCTCCAGCTTAGAAAATCTCAGACCAATATCACTGACTTTATGCCTAGGTAAGCTTCTGGAGCACGTCATTCTGAACCGACTTCAACCTTACCTAGAATCCAGTGACTTGCTGCGCCGGAACGATGCTTCAGATTCCGGCCCCACCTTTCTAGCCATGACGTTCTCCTTCAACTGAAGGAACAAGTCCTTGAACACATTTCACCACACAATACCGGAGTGATCTTAGCACTAGACATTAAAGGCGCTTTCGACAATGTGGCTCACAGTACCATCCTTACAATCCGAAGTCTTACCAACTGTGGTCGTAATGCTTACAACTACGTACGCGCCTTTCTAACCAACCGTACGGCCACAGTAGGCATTGGCTCACTCAGAACCCCGACGTTACCTACTCACAACAAAGGAACCCCACAAGGTGCCGTTCTATCACTCACCCTTTTCAACATTGCTATGATGAAGCTACCTGATAAACTCAATGCAATACCAGGAATCAGGCACGCAATATACGCCGATGATATCACTATCTGGACCACCACTGGTTCTGAAGGAGAAAAACAAGACGCACTCCAACAAGCGACTGACGTCGTCCAGCATTATGTAAGAAGCAGCGATCTCCGATGCTCCCACGAGAAGTCGGAACTATTAGTCGTTCGACAGAAATCCCGTAGAAAACTCAATGAAATACCCCACATTACACTCACCCTCGACGGCAAAGAAATACCCACAGAAATTGCGTCCGCATCCTCGGCCTCCACATACAACAGGACGGCGGAGGCGCCTACACCATCCAACGTCTCAAGCATACCACTTTCCAAGTCATGCGAATGATCAGCCGCATCACCACCAAACAACACGGCCTGAAAGAAGACGACGTGACCCAGCTCGTCCAGGCCCTGATAATCAGCCGCATCGCCTACGCTGCCCCGTACCTTCCCCTCACTCCCAAGGAGAAAGATCAAATAGACATACTTCTGCGGAAAGCATACAAGCAAGCGCTCGGCCTACCACCGGGAACAGCCACACTCAAGCTCGAAGCCCTAGGAGTCCATAACACAGTAAGAGTAACCATAGACGCCCACCTTACAAGCCAACGAGAACGCCTAGCCCTAACACCAACAGGCAAGAAGCTCCGAGAGCGCCTAGGCTACCCAACACAGGGCCGAGGCCACGAAAAATCAATCTATCTGGCCCCCAACATCCGGGAGCATATCAAGGTAGCCGCCATCCCCAGAAGCATGCACCCGGAACATCATGCCGGTCGTCGCAAAGCTCGCGCAAAGACTCTTCAAACAAGATACGGTAACCTCCCCAACATACTATACACAGATGCCGCGCAGTACCCCCGAAAAGCAGCCATGGCAGTCAGTGTTGTCGACCATAACCTTCAAGAGGTGGTCTCGATGACGGTCCGCACTGCCAACACCCTCGAAGCGGAGGAGACAGCCATCGCGTTAGCCATCGCCTCTAGTCAAACCATAGAACACGTTACAATTATTACCGACTCTCAAGCAGCTTGTCGTAGCTATGCCAGAGGCAGAATATGTTCCATCGCCGCCCGACTCCTCAAACAAGCCTCTCAAACAAGCCCCTCAATCTGCCAACAACCGCGCTCGGCGCTCGACCGCACCGTCTCTTATCTCCACACGGCTCTGACCTTTATGCGCCGTGCATTCGCCGCTCAGTTTCCGTTGAAGCGATAGACCGCACGTACCTTCGCCCCCTGCGGCGTATTGGCTCGCTGCCAGCGTTTTGACAGTCGTTGTGTGCAGTCATTCAGTGTGGTCTATTCATGTTTGTTTGTGCGCGCTCACACCACGCTTGTTCATTTAGTTAGTAATAGTCGGGCCAGATTTTCCAACGCACGCTACACATGCAATGCTGCCCGGATCGGCAGTGCAGCGCTACAGGTGTGTCCCTTCGCACGCGTTGCCCACGGGAAGCGCTTCTCATCAACACCACCGTTTCACGCGCGCCTTCTCGTGGTCATCGAGTCTCTCTTCATGTCGGTCTACTTACGCCGCAGCACACCTGCTTACTTAATCAGCTCATGTTTACTACAATTCATATTGCTACCAAAGCCGCTCACCTTACTTCGTATGACATTGCTGTATTGCTATCGCATTCATTGATTCGCCCTTAGGGTGAAACTGTGACATTTTTTTTCTCTTAATAAATGTTTTTCCTCCTCCTCCTGCTCATTACTATGCTTTCTACCGTCGTCCTTTCGTGTTCCCTTCACTTAGTCTGTTCGGACGTGGGTATTAAGTAATGGAAACACTACAGGAGGCTGGTAGTAGTCATAGTCATGAGCATGACTTAGCAAAATGACAATGACTCAGCGGAAAAATACTAACACTCAAAAACCACTGGAATGGGTGTCGGACGTGGGCACTACATGAAGGGAACAATACAGGACGATGGTAGAAATCATAGTCATGAGCAAAAATGACAATGACTCAGCGAAAAATGTATAGCACTCAAAAAATACTGAAATGGGTACGGACGTGGGTACTAAGGCAAGCAAACACTAAAGGATACTGGTAGAAGTCATAGTCATGACCATGACTAACTCTTTCGCTTTAAGGTCTCTTATGTGTAGCTAAAGAGACTCCTGAGGACTCATGACATGGATTTCATGACATGCGTGTCATGTAGGTCATGAAACAGCCGCTTACGTCTTCGTGCTCTCATGGTCGTTTCGTTAACTTTGTAGGCTATCCGCCCTCTGCTTCCCATAACATCGATTCCCACAGGGCGTGGGATCTGCCGGCTATTTCGAAATGGTGCGGTAATAGCGGAGTTGCATGAGTTTGATTATCTCTCAAAAAACGGCCCTCGCTCGTTTCGCTCTTTCCTTCGCTACTCTACTCGTCGGCTGGTCTCTCCTCGCCGAGTGCTGCTCCAAATGTCACGTGACATACGTAAGCGCCAACGCGCCTCTCAAAACACGTCGCACTTCCGGTTAAGGCACGTCCATGCAAGCGGCAAATATAGACCTTTTCACAAACCGACATTTGAGCAGCGCCATTGGCCGACACGAGCGACGTCTAGCGTCGCCGCCATTTTGGACTGTGCGCCTTGTGAGAGCAGGCCGGCCGCACTTCGGTTGTGTGATCTTCGCCGCACATTATTTCGATTGTTTTCTTCCGCTTTGCTTGTCTTGTGCCGCTTGACTTGTTACATGTTTCACGTGCTCGCGTGAGCGCCCAGTGTAGTGTGACATGGCAACAGCAAGCCCAGCCAGTGGATGTGGTGTTTCTTCGTCGGTAGCGGCGGCAGCCACGTCTGCTTCGTCGAGACCTGGCGTGCTAATCAGCGGTATATTTCATTGTTATTGCTGGGCACATGTGACCGTATCGTCGATTGAATCTGATCACCATTACGTTTCGCGATTGAGGGTTGCCTCGTTTAGCGAAAGCAGGCGCGTACGTAGCTGTCGGGCAATGCTTATAGAACGAGGCGCCGGCGGCCCGACGACGCGTGTCAGTGGTTGGTAGATATGCGGTGGTTACACCATACGTTTCCGACGCAACTGAACAGCTCAGTCATGCAAAATTTATTGGATCTGGTGCGGTGCAGGGTGCTTATAACCAAATGTCAAAGCATAAAGCGTGGCGATCGACCAGCGCGGTACCTGCAGCGAACCGACGCGCGGCAGTGATCACAGATGCCAGAGCGACTGATACAGCCCAAGTGCTAGATTTTTATTTTTAGTATTTATTTATTAACACGAACGTGTTTTATGCCGGGGTCCACCAAGACTTCACTGACGTATTTCCGTCACGGAAATACGTCAGCTTACAATGTACACGAACATAATACAAAGAAAGAAACCAGAAGAAAAAGTTCCACAAACATGCAAAATTTGGAAATCGAACCCACGACCTCTCGGTCCGCGACGATAGATCGCCGAGCGTTTAACCCATTGCGCCACAAACGCATTTGCAGAGAGCTACACAGACGCGCCTTATATATCTAACACTCCTCCGTGTACCCGCGCTCTTGCTCGGGGCGGTGCCGCCGCCTACGAGCAGAAAAGAGAAGTACTGCATTATGACACTAACGCGCACCGACAGTGAACGCTTCGGTGGTCTCAGCACTGAAGTTGATCGCGGAGGCTGCAATTACGACGCGCTGTACGCGCTGATTTGACTCGGTGACGATTCAGTTACGTGCTTTGTCTTGCGCGTTGTATTAGTGTGTCAGTTACGTGCTTCGTCTTTCGCGTTGTGCTAGCGTGTGCAGCGTAGTGCAGCTTCCATATGCACGACGGTTGCTCATGGTCATCGACGTTGGTAGTCGTGATGGAGGAGACGTGCCACCAGGCGTCAGCGTGGGTGCATCAACGCCTAAGGGCGCTTTAGCCACAAAACACCAATAGACATTATATATCAATGTGCAATAAACATTACACTACTTCTGTGAAGACACGTTTCACTTTCGTGTTCTATACCGATTCCTATGTAAGAGGGATCAACCACATGTTTTGTACATACTGTCAATCCCAATAGGGATTATAACAGGACTTGTTATAAAGATATATTTGTTTGCCTATTTTTTACGTTTGTTTACCTGGAATGGCTTTTCTTTCGAATGCCTGAATTTGGAACAAGCTTCGCTCACGGTGAACCTTAACGTAGATCGTGCTCGAAGTTTGTATTGAAGATATCGCGTACGGCAAGAATTGTTCGTGTGCGCTATCTCTGAAGCGAAATAAGCCAATAATATTGCAGCGTTAGGGCCATCTCTGGTCTTTCTCTTGTTTCCTTTACACCGTCTCACTGTGCTATGTTCATAATAAACTAATGTCGAGTCTTAGCAATTGTCGAATAAATACATATGCATATGACTGTAAACCACTACTTACCGTGAGTGAATTAAAAGCGCTTAGTGGTCAGCGAAGCAGTCTCTGCACGCACGTAAGTATTTCACTTGATCGACTGTGCGAATTTATTTTTTTCGTTGCTGTTATTCTTGCAAGCATGATGCTATTGTCCGCGTACCCATGCGAATACCGTTTTTTTTACGTTCTTACTTGCGCGGGCTCAATTAGTGCGTTTCTACGCCACGCATAGTTAGCGCATTGCGGTTCCCAAACTGTAACACTGGCGCTCGGCCGCACTGATGAGGTTGACACGTTCGTTTTTGTATTCTCTTGCTGCCCAAGCACATAGACAACGCTCAAAGATGGGTGAGCTCGATGCAGCACCACACTGTTGAAGTTAAGTACCTTTATGGGCAGGGCCGCGTAGGGTGTGTGTGAACGCAGAGACAATGTTTTGGTGGACACAGGGTCTGCATACATCTTCCATAGGACACGATTTTTCCAGATCGTTGCGAAGTGCATTTACCGACTAGTTCTCACGCAGAGTGCTCCAATTTGTCTTATACCCGTGTCACACGGCCACTTTTGATAGCGATCGAGACTGATCTGGATCGGAATGTTCGACCGCGATTGGCTCCCTTCCGCAGATTGAGCAAAGAAGCCAATCCCGACCAAAAAATTCGACCCATATCGGGCTCGATCACGATCAAAAGTGCGCCGTGTGAGCCCCGTATTAGGCACTGGAATGAAGTCGTGTTTGAAAGAATAACAAATGTAGCCTCTGCTACTACATAAGAGAAAATATTGCATCGAAGAGCTGACAATTGTCGCAACCTGTTGGGAAATGTGGCGAAAAGAGTTTACCAAAATGCGTTATTTTACTGATGTGTGCATTGGTTCACATTAGACTGAAATGCCAAGTCCTCAGGTAATGCAAGAAACCGGCGAAGCGTGAACATACCACATCGCGGCAGTGGTCTCGCGGAGTGCTGTGTTGTGGACACACTTAGTCCCCAAAATCGTTACTTTCCACTGGTTGTTTGTGCACCCATGAACTACACAGTGCTGGCCTGTAGCCTTTTGATGAGTATATATGCCATTATTTACGAGCGTAAGTCATTCGTGACAAAAATAAACGGAAACATCGAAGGAAAGCTAGCACTCCGCTATGCAAGCGCAAGGCAAGCTCACAGTCCAGACTGAACAGGCAACACTGACACATACTCTCCACGCCAGACCGTCGGGAGCGCCCTCGTGAAAACGTCTATACCGACGGCGAAACGGCCTCCCGTGCCCTAGAACGTCTGCCGCGCGAGAGGTGTTCAAAGTAGACGGTAGTTCGGCCGGCGCACCGCCCGCAGCACGATCAACGGGCCAATCGACGACTGCGAAGCTGCGTGCCTCCACCACCGGCGACGAAAACATCGGCTGCAGCTTCAGTTCCAAGCAAAATAATTTTCCCTAGATAAAGTGATACATAAATTGGACATTTTATGAAGAACGATATCCACTGTCAAACGTTAAACATGAACTCGAGAGTTCCGATACGTGTCGAACTGAGCTGCCGTGCACGGCTACCGACGGGAGACCACCGGCTCGGCTGTGCTCGCGTCGCATCCGACGGCGCCGCTAATATAAGCGTGTTTTCTTCTTCGTGTACAATTATTGCGAAGAGCGATAACAACGGTATGAAAATATTGCGGCTTGTGAGCGTTGGTAATTCATTCCGAAGCGCCGTCCGTTTTAGCTTTGAAATAAGCCGGAAAAGGCCTAGCGACGATATCGGCGCCGTCGAGCGATC
Source organism: Dermacentor silvarum (assembly GCF_013339745.2). Taxonomy (NCBI): domain Eukaryota; kingdom Metazoa; phylum Arthropoda; class Arachnida; order Ixodida; family Ixodidae; genus Dermacentor; species Dermacentor silvarum. Next base: position 128,579,061 of record NC_051157.2, read on the forward strand.
GGCGGCAGAGAGGCTACCACACAAATGGGTCCCGCTCTCATCCTCTATACGGCAAGGAAATCTCGCCGTTCGCGAGGAAAACCGCCGTCGAACGGCGGCCTCCGAATGGCAAACGGCATGCGGCGAGTTACCGTGCCGGTAACGGGGACGTGGACTCAGCGCTTCTCGGCTACCCGCTGTTGCTGCGGTGCCGGCGCGTGTTATGCGAAGCGTACCGCTATAGACCACGCGTTCCGCGCTGGTCTAGAAAGGCCAACACTGTCGCACTCTGTTCGCGCAGCTAATCAGACCGCTAAGCACGACTGTGTTTGGACGCGAGCGATTTGGCACTTGCATTGCGGGCTGTAATTACCGATTCGCAAGGGCCCACAAGCGAACAGCACGACAAGGAAGAGCAGGGAGCACGCGTACCGGCTTGCCGACAAACCGGAAGTCGTAGGTTCTTGTTCGACCAATGGGCATCGTCCCCGATGTTGACATCACCAGGTTCACCCTGCTGACATCGTGACGACCGCTGGGGATGCCGGAAAGGCCAGGAAAAGAGGACGGAATTGTTTTTTCTTTTTGTGCGTGCGTGCGTGCGTGCGTGCGTGCGTGCGTGTGTGTGTGTGTGTGTGTGTGTGTGTGTGTGTGTGTTGTGTGTGTGTGTGTGTGTGTGTGTGTGTGTGTGTGTGTGTGTGTGTGTGTGTGTGTGGTGTGGTGTGTGTGTGTGTGTGTGTGTGTGTGTGTGTGTGTGTGTGTGTGTGTGTGTGTGTGTGTGTGTGTGTGTGTGTGTGTGTGTGTGTGTGTGTGTGTGGTGTGTGTGTGTGTGTGTGTGTGTGTGTGTGTGGTGTGTGTGTGTGTGTGTGTGTGTGTGTGTGTGTGTGTGTGTGTGTGTGTGTGTGTGTGTGTGTGTGTGTGTGTGTGTGTGTGTGTGTGTGTGTGTGTGTGTGTGTGTGTGTGTGTGTGTGTGTGTGTGTGTGTGTGTGTGTGTGTGTGTGTGTGTGTGTGTGTGTGTGTGTGTGTGTGTGTGGTGTGTGTGTGTGTGTGTGTGTGTGTGTGGTGTGTGTGTGTGTGTGTGCGCGTGCGTGCGTGCGTGCGTGCGTGCGTGCGTGCGTGCGTGCGTGCGTGTGTGTGTGTGTGTGTGTGTGTGTGTGTGTGTGTGTGTGTGGCGCGCCCGCGGCGCGTAGCGCTGCAGCGTCTGACATCGTTGATCGTGACGGCATTCTGAACTCGATGCGCATGTTTACTCGAAATGTTCAGAAAATATCTGAGGTGGCTTAGAGGCCCTGTAAGGACCGCACCAAGAGCGATGGATGAAAAATGTTGGGCCTAACGTTAAGAGACAGAGAGAGAGCGGTTTAGATCAGAGAGCAAGCGGGGATAGCCGATATTCTAATTGATATTAAGAGAAAGAAATGGAGCTGGGAAGAACAAGCAATGAGTCGGTTGGATAACCGGTGGACCATTAGAGTTATAGAATGGGTACCAAGAGAAAGGAAGGGGGACGCACAGTCGAGGACGGCAGAAAACTAGGTGGGGTGAAGAAGTCAGGAAATTTGCAGCCGCAAGTTGGAATCAGCACGCGCAAGAGAGGGGTAATTGGAGATCGCAGGCAGAGGCATTCGCCCTGCAGTGGACATAAATATAGTCCGATGATGCCATCGTCCAAGGGCTCTGTATTGTATCTTGCAAGAAGCTTCACCAGTTTAGCACCACGAGCACATGTATGTGAACTATCCTAGATCTCGTTACTTGCGTTAAAATTGCCGCAAATAATATCTGGACATTTTTAACAGGTTGTCAACAACAACCAGGTCAACTAGGTCTTGTCAACAGGTTCTCAAATCTTGACACGTCGAAAGGTGATCCTGGTTCCAAATAGATGTCAATCAGGGTAAACACTTTAGGTGCAATCACCGTGGTTGCGCAAATATATCCATTTTTTTTTTTTTTTTCATGTGGTGCTATGTCGCTCACAGGGGCGGGCACGTCGTTTCGAAATCCAACGAGGAGCCGGCTAATTCCGTTTTGTCGCCTTGAGCGATGAAAATTATTACCCTTTATCCTAAACTGCTTGTCAACGCGAGACTCGGAAATGACCACAAGAGGGAATCGGCACACTCGCGCAAGATACTTAAAGTCTGCTAACTTTGAGCGCAAGCCGCGAGCGTTCCACTGAAATATAGTACGTGTGAGGAAGTGTTTGTTGGTGGACACAGCTTGCGAGACGATTGTTGGCGAAGTCATCCTTGCTACTTTGAAAAAGCACCACGTTGCGCCTTGAAATAAGTCGACAGCAGCGTTTCTAAAGCCAGGACGGGATTCGTTTGAATGACGGACTGGCACGGAGAACAGGTTTGATTGCTTCGAACATCACGGGAATCAGCCTACTTGTTATGTCATTTACAGTGCTACCATCTAACAGCCTTTCTCGGTTCTTCCTGTTCTTCTGCTGCGACCTTGGGGACACTTGTTGGCTTGCGGCTGTATCACTTGAGGGCTTTGATTAACTCTTTTCAGATTATGGGCTTTGCGGGTTTTCTCTCATGACTGAGGCGAAGGACATTTCCGAAGCCATGTCGCTGCGCTGTACCGTGTCTTTCCTTTTGGTTTGTATATGTAAATATCACATCCGTATTGGTTGGTGGTCCTCCTCGTTTTCGCACTTCTGCCTGGATTTGTTCTAGTGTCCGTGCAAGAGTAGCTGCTTTCTTTTTGGAACACTCGCCGTATGATGCAGCATGCTCAGTTCTCGTTTGCACACCGAGGCTGGGAACGTGACGTTTACTCCTTATGCGTATGTGCACCAGCGCATATTTTAAAGCGGATGCGGCCGTTACAATATTTTGCTATATGTCCTTGTCTTTGACTTCTGGAACGCTGGGTAGCGGACCTCATGTACTACGTCACGGGATGACTGCAGAATCCAAACGACACTCGGTTTTGTAAAGGGGCGCCCTTAGAGAATTCGAGGATGTCCAGCGTCTTCGGGTCTCCGTTACCATGCCATCTTCATTAGGCACGTATGAAACTTACGTTTTAGACGATATGACTCCTTGTTCCCTCGAATACTCCTTGAGGTCGTTATCCGAGTAGTCAACTGGAACGTCCTGTATCCTGCCGTACGTGGCAGAGTAGGAGTATGGAACTCGAGCTTCTACAGCAATACCCGACAGATCGGTCATCACGAGTAGGCGATTAGCTGCAGGAACTGTAGACACTGTCACCATGAGGCTGCCATCCTTGTTGTACTTTTTTGGGTTGTTGTTAGGACCGCTGAAGCCAGGAGATTTAGGTTTATTTTCAATAAACTGCTGTCAAGCTGAGTTGGTTTGAGTATAACAGGAACACCTGCGGCACTTTTTTTGAGAGACAACAGTTTAAGTGTTTGGTTCATCTCTTCGCTGTCTTCTGCAGATTCCCTTGTCTCAGTGTCATCTTCACGTAGCCTTTTCCTTGTTTGTTCATCTTCTCTGTGGTCTACAGAAAGAACATGCTCAACGAATGACTGATTGCTGACGATGGATGCTTTAGGGCATCACGAAGGGCGGGCAACAGCGGAGGCCACCACGCTGCTGCTTCGTTCCGGTGCACTTAGGGAGCCGCTTGATGTGCTTCTTTCACAGGATGGTTACCCCCAGACCGGCCTTCGTTGAGAGCGAGACGCAAAAGCAAAAATGAACTCTACGCTTGCTAAAAAAGACTTTAAAATACAGACGGGTGTTGGGTCACTAGATAGTTGGGTCACTGGATAGTCCTTGGTGTTGAATATTTAGCGCATCGGGCTGTTGTGCTGAGGTAACAAGATTCGAAATCCGACAATGGACCAAGTCAGTGAGTATGTGTCAGTGTGCACATACGGGCCTCTCTTCAACGAACCTCTTTAACGCTGACATGATTCATAGATGCGGGACTGGGTAGGTACCACTCTTCAACGAAACTCTTTGACGCCGACTTGAAGCACTGGGTACTTTCCGCTCGGTCTGTGCTGGTCTCCAATGAGCCTCTTTGCTACCAACTTGGGTCAATGGGTATGTGCCAGTAGTTGTGCGCCACTCTTCAATGAACGTCTTTGACGCCAGCTTGGGTAACTAAGTATGTGCCAATGGGAACGCTCCGCTCTACAATGACATAAGAGATCGCGCAAGTTTGTTCAATGCTGAGCGGAATGGAATCCACGTCACAATGATTTTTTTTAAGGAGCACAGTCTAGTTTTTCTACCAAAAAAGAGAGAGAGAGAACGTACGCTTTTTTTTCAATAATTGTTATCGCTTTGCAATTATTGAACATCAACTTTCCTCAACCAGGTAATAAGATCCTGTCTTAGGGCGACGTCCGCCATCTTGTATGGCTCGAATGATTTGTGTGGGGAAGCACACTCACAGAATTTTGCATATACCATAATGATTGCTGATAAACGCTGTTGCACAATTATTTTGCATGCTTGAATTAGTCGTTGCCATCAGCTATAAAACCTAATGTAAGTCTCAACAAAACAAGCCAGGGCTCTGTATTCGAGGGCTTTCATGAAAACATACAACACGTGCACGTGCTGTATGTCCTGTAGGTTTCATGTTAGTAGGTTTCAAAATTGTGCCTTTTCTTGGATCTTTATCGCATAAAAAAGCAATAGAGAGGATGATTACTATAATTATCGATCAATGCGCAGATTTTTAGCTTAGTTTCGCTATAACATAACACAGGCGTTTTGGATGTAAAATTGTGTGCGGTCTACACGAAGACAGATCAGGGTACTGAAAAAAAAAAAACATGTGTAGGTAAAAGTTCGCCGCCGTCAAGTTAAACAAACTTAGCGGCACCTAAAAGTGCTCTATGATGGGAAACGTTCACGCATTTGGTTTCGGAGCAGTGCGTCTCGCTTACGAGGGAAGTTACAATTTCACTTTTTAAGCCAGTTATGTAAATAGTTGCTGTTTGGCTCTAACGCGGCCTCTTATGGCCTGTATCGCCTACATAATAAAACACGAAGGCATGCGTTTATGGATGCGAAAATAATTGCATGGCTCTATTATTATACAATAAAAATTGATAAAATAGAAAGAGATTAGCTGTATCAAACAGCAAATTAAACTGTTTTAGGAATCTCTGCAAGGTAATGACATTGAGCAAGTCAATTGCTCTGCATAGTTCTGGCGATATTTGACATTTTGTGGATTTAGTGCCTGAAACAGTTGTAGAGTCTCTGGAGGAGGAGGAATAAACTTTTATTGGATTGATATTTTTACTTACAGTCTGACTGACAATACCATACTATCTGAGCCTGTAGAAATCATACATGCATGGCAGCTTTATTGAACAACATTACAGGTCTCCGCCTAAGGCAAACCTCTTGATATATAAGGCATTTGCAGAGTCAGTACTAACAAGTGGCAACGCTTTTTCGGGCACCTGTTCCGGAAACACAAAACAAAAGAAAATACGTGGTCAGTCACATATTTAAAAGGACAGTAAATAACATAATTCGTGGCATAACAAGATACGAAACTAGTCTAGAGCTGAAGCATGATACGCTAGGCATACTGCAAATCGATTAGTTTTTAATTATATTTTACTCAGGAAGCACTGCTTTAATCCTGTGAAGAACTCCTAAAGAAGCATGTAAATGAGAGCGTTACTGTAATGAAAAATAGGAGATACATTAAGCCACATGTTTTGACCAACTATAATAAAAACGTAGAATTGTTCAGCTACAAAAATATTTACTGACTTCGTTAACAGTAAAATACGTGATCAAAGCGGGAAATGAAGATGGAGATCAGGAATTAGTATACACGTTTCAGAAGTTAGCAAATGGTAGTTGTCAACTGTATGTATACTTGTTTAATTTTGTATATGGTATGAATGTGGTATTGTATCTCTACTCTACGCTGTATATTAGAGCGAAAGCTCTACTACGCCATGTCTCGCAAGGTCATTCATCGCGTCGCAATGACCTTGAGGCACCGGAGCGTAAGTGTGGCAGGTGTAACGTCACGCCACGTGATCCACTGCGGAGATGCGTCGCAGCCACGAAGTAAGATAAGGCAGGAGCGCCGACTCTGCTCGTCTGGAAGGGACACATTCTGAAACGCCGGTTCCTGCTTCACAGCGTGTTCGCCAGATGGCGCTACGAATGACAACTAACTCTGGAGCGGAGAGGCTCGCCCAACAAACCGAAGGAGCAAAGGCGCGGGTGAGTTAAGCCTAAAAAACATAGCAAGCTTGGGACTTCAGCCAACCAAGAGTACAGGCTGGCTTCAGGAAGAGATATTCTACGATGGATCATATCCATGTCATAAATCAGGTAATCGAGAAATCTGCGGAGTACAATCAACATCTCTACATGGCTTTCATAGATTATGAAAAGGCATTTGATTCAGTAGAGGTACCAGCAGTCATAGAGGCATTGCGTAATCAAGGAGTACAGGAGACATACGTGAATATCTTAGCAAACATCTACAAGGATTCCACAGCTACCTTGGTTCTCCACAAGAAAAGTAGAAAGTTACCTATCAAGAAAAGGGTCAGGCAAGGAGGCACAATCTCTCCAATGCTATTCACTGCATACTTAGAAGAAGTATTCAAGCTCTTAGACTGGGAAGGCTTAGGAGTGAGGATCAACGGCGAATATCTCAGCAACCTTCGGTTTGCAGATGACATTGTCCTATTCAGCAACAATGAAGACGAATTAAAACAAATGATTGAGGACCTTATTCGAGAAAGTGTAAGAATTGGGTGCAAGATGAATATGCAGAAGACAAAGATAATGTTCAATAGCCTGGCAAGGGAACAAGAATTCAGGATCGCCAGTCAGCCTCTAGAGTATGTAAAGGAGTACGTTTATCTAGGTGAATTACTCACAGGGGACCCTGATCACGAGAAAGAAATTTACAGAAGAATAAAATTGGGTTGGAGTGCATACGGCAGGCATTACCAAATCCTGACTGGGAGCTTACCACTGTCGTTCAAAAGAAAAGTGTACAATCATTGCATTCTACCGGTGCTAACATATGGGGCAGAAACTTGGAGGTTAACAAAGAAGCTCGAGAACCAGTTAAGGACCGCACAAAGAGCGATGGAACGAAAGATCTCAGGAGTAACGTTAAGAGACAGGAAGAGAGCGGTGTGGATCAGAACAAGCGGGGATAGCCGATATTCTAGCTGACATTAAGTGCAAGAAATTGAGCTGGGCAGGCCATGTAATGCGTAGGATGGATAACCGGTGTACCATTAGGGTTACAGAATGGATACCAAGAGAAGGGAAGCTTAGTCGAGGTCGGCAGAAAACCAGATGGGATGATGAAGTTAGGAAATTTGCAGGCGCAAGTTGGAATACGCTAGCGCAAGACAGGGGTAATTGGAGATCGCAGGGAGAGGCCTTCGTCCTGCAGTGGTCATAAAATATAGGCTGATGATGATGATGATGATGATGATGATGATGATGATGATGATGATGATGATGATGATGATGATGATGATGATGAAGAAGAAGAAGCTTGGGACTTCCTCGCGGCGCCTGCTTGTCTATCCGTTTTGTCGCCTGCTCCGCGCACGCCCTGACGCCTGTAGCGCGAAGAGCTCGTGCGGTTCACGGAGTAACGTTAGCAGGAGAAACAAGTCATGTATCATTTCATTTCATTTATTTTATACAGGCCAAATACATTGCATTTGTCAGGTGGCCTACATGGAAGTTTACAAGGCACAGGGACAGAAAATAAACAAATTACGGAAACTAAGACGGAAAGAAAAGATATAGCAAATGGTAAGGCGATATAACAGCAGTTCGGGTGGTCTCAAGCAATGACAGACGACAGCGAAAAGAAGCTTTTATGCAAAAGCTGACGTTTGTCACTCTTTTTTATCTGAGCACGCATCAAGTGCTAAGTTGCTTCGCTTGCTTCTTTGTTTCTCGCGGTGCTTTTCGTGTCGCCCGGTTCTCTTGCGAGCCGAATCGCCACATTCTCATTAAACATAATATTTGGGAATTCCTGCCAGTGTCTCCTTCTTAAATTTCACAAGAGAAGCTCTGATTATGTCTGCATAACTGGGGGAATCATCTCGAAGGCAAGGCTGAGAATTTACAGGGTAGCCAGCCGATATTTACACTGGCTAACCTCCTTGTCTTTCCCTTTCTTTCTCTCTCTCTCTCTCTGCATTACGACATGTCTCTGGACAATGAAAGGCACCTGCACTGTGTGTAGTTGCAGACAAATTTAAATTGAGCTCCTCTCGTCCTTTCGCATTGGCGTCTTCTGGTTCCTCCTGGCATTCAGCATCAATGAGCTACGCCAGGCTTCCCTAAACAGATTGAAGGAACGGCTCCGCTTCGAAGTGAAGGCACTTTCTTTACATCCAGTAGGACATCACCTTTGTCTTTGCTGAAGTAACTATCAAAAATAAGCTGCTTCTCGAAGTGTCGCGCTCATATTTTGTCCATAGCTTTAAGCGCTCGCTTACATTCAGGAATTTTTTGACGCCACTGGTGCAGTAGTTGAAGATCAGATGGCGCCGCGAAGAGCGAAAACTTCTCGCGTCCTTTGCCATACCCAGATTTACAGCCGGGAACAAAACACTGTCCTGTTGCTCAGTCTCTTCACGCACAAGTATCAAGATACCTTCTTCCGTCAGGCATGAATAAACATACTGCAGACATGGTAAACAAAGCGAAAGGCATCATTTATCGTCTGTTTCCTCTAAAGACATGTAAAAATGTTTCGCATACGTGCATAAAAGCGCTACCGCGTGTTTATTTGCGCTTTTATTATATGTGCGCATATATTTTTTGTGTTTGATTGCTGTCACATTGAGGCGGACGAAGCCCCACGTTTCCAGCAGACAAGCTGTATGCGTGCCGCCCTGCCGGTTCCGCGCTGCCATCGCCACCGGCCTCCGCCACTGAGCGCATGCGCACATGGAAGCAAGCTTTTGAATGTTTTCCACGCGCCTCGACAGATGGCGCTACGGGATGACTAATTTAGCGTTACACGGTTTGTCCCGAGCGAATGCGTTGCGCGGCGGCGGAGTCCGTGCTCCTGTTTATCTTACTCCGTGGTCGCAGCTAACACAGCTAACACTCGCTCGGAGCGTCGCCGCTGGGGTACCACGTGACTAGACGAAGGTTTAACGGCTGCTTCGCCGGCGCTTGGTCGCTCAGTCTCGCCATGGATGGCGCGCCGGCTGGGCCATCTGTGCGTGCGCTTCGGCGCAAACGTCAGGCTGAATCCAGTCATCCAGTAGATATAGGTGGACGACAGGCGGCGAAATCTCAAGCAAAGGCGAAATTGACTGCTGAAACACCGCAGCAAAGAGAGGCCAGATTAGCACGTTATAGAGAAGCTTAGCACGAGCGGAAGCGTGTATTAATCAAACACTGTGTGCATAGTCTTTGCAAAACCAAGCCAAAAAGACATTTTGCTCGTGATAACTAGGTTTTCAAGAGTTAAACCTCAGCCAATTTTTCTAACTTGTGCTGCATCTATTTTGTAAAGAGGTGGGCGAAGCGAATTAGTATGTTTTTTCGTTTGTTTTTTTTTTTTTGGGGGGGGGGGAGAGGGAATAAAAATTTAACATTGCTGTATGGTGCCCTAAAGAAGCATTGTGTGCTTACAGTGGCCGGGATATTCATCTTGTAATGATTAGCTCCAATGAAGTGTACGTGTAAGTAACTACGTGGATTGTGCACAAGACCTTACGCGATATTGTACAAACACATTGAACATCCACGATATATGTATAGCTCATCGACTGGTGGCAGAATATCTTCCCTTTGACCTTGCCTTCACTTATAAAAAAATACATATTTTCATCTTTGTTTAGAAAACCAATATATGGTTGCATAGAGGACCGGCGTAAAGTTGAGGAAAACCTGACGCCACGTCCCTTACCCGGCCCCTCTTTTCCCGTTTCCACATTGGTTGAAGATCAAAAGTATAATTGCAAATTATTGTGTTTTTAAGCAAATTCGGAATGGTGCATCCGCTAAGCAACCAGTACCCGCAATTTTCGCAGGCGGCAGCGCCACACAGCGATCAGAGAGAGAAACGCCACGAAAAGGGCCAGTAGTCGAGTACACTATCCGGCCGCGTTTTGCCATACATTTCGTCCGGGCAGCGTGAACACCGCATGTACAGTCTCAATCTTTTTGAGGGTTAACACGGGAACGCGTGGCCTTCTGAGCTCACAGCGCGGTTCAGCGGTGGCAACGAGAAGCATTGCTCATGCGCAGTGTGTCCGGCGTGCGCAAATTCTCCCGCCGCGCGCATTGCGTCACGCAAGCAAGTGCGTGTCGTCTACTGCGCGCGTACCGCAATCCGACCAATCCCGAGCCTTACGGTTCGAGATTGGTGACGATGTTGAACTTCTCATTACGCACCCCACGATGCATCAATAAACTTGAAAATATATGTAATGTTTTGTGGGCGTTCTCAAGATCATTGATGATCTGTAGCCAGGTCACGCATGCTCATGACACTTGTGGGCGTATTTAAAAAGCGGTTTCCGTCTTTGAGGAGCATATATATATTCTTGGCACATTACCGCATCTGTGAGAGCAGCAACTGAATTTCAACATGGCCCGCGTTCCCGAAGCAGAGAGGTGGAAAATCGTACAATATTCGCTCAAGGGATATTCACAGCACTCCATCGGTGCTCTCGTGCACAGGCCGCTAAAGACTGTCAACAGGATTATTCAGGCATTCAGCAAGGAAGGCCGACTCAGTGATGCCCCACACAGGTGTCGACCAAAGGCAACGACGGAGGATGAAGACGCGCTTATGGTAGCTGCTGTCGTCGAGAACCCGTTCCAGTCCGCGAGGCAAGTGCGGGAGCAGCTAGATGTGGACGCTCCCCTTGCTACGGTCCGGCGACGCCTCCGAAGTGCTGGACTGCGAAATTCTGTAGCTGCACGAAAGCCAGTCGTCACTGCTTCGAACAAGAAGTCACGTCTCCAGTTTGCCGAAGCGCACGCCTCATGGTTGGCAGACGACTGGGGCCGAGTGATCTTCTCGGATGAGTCGACTTTTACAAGTCGCCAAGACCAACGGATGCGAGTGTGGCGAACCAGAGGCACACGTAAGAAACTTTTGTTAATGCACGTTTGATTTTACGAAGCATGGTCAAAACTACGATTTCCATGCAGAAACGAGTCAGCCAATGTGCAGGGAGTCGCCGCGAGTGGCCGAAACAGCGTGAACGTGTGGGGCGCGGTGTCAAGGCATGGTCTCGGGCCTCTGCATCGCATAGAAGGTGCCCTTACATCGCAGCGATACTGCACAGAAATTTTGGACAATGTGTTGCTGCCCTACGCACACAGCGTCTTTCCCGATGCCAACTTTATGTTTCAACATGACCTGGCGCCGGTTCACACGGCAAAAGTTGTCAAGGAACATATAGAAAATCGCACAGTCAGCATGCTTTCCTGGCCGGCCAAAGGCGCTGACATGAACATGTGCGAAAATATATGGGGGTACATCAAAGCAGCCATGGTGCGAAAACCTGTCCGCCCGACGACTGGGGACGAGCTGTGGGCAGCCGTTCGGCAAGAATGGGAGGACCTTCGAGCGCATCATGACTTTGTGCCAGCGCTGTACGCGTCACTGCCCTCTAGGATGGCAGCAGTCGTTTCCGCAAAGGGTTTTATGACAATATACTAACATCATCAAAGAGAAAATTATTCCTGCTTACTAATACTACTTCTAAACGGATCAATCTTTTGTTGAACTTGCACCAAATAAAAGTTCGGATGTTTGTGTTCCCTTGCCTGTTCGTTGTACGATAAGAACACAGCAGAAGGAAAACTAAACAAAGTGAAAAGTTGCAGTAATTACAATAACACCAAACATAAGAAGCTCAACGTTCTGAATTAAAAGCATCAAAATCGTGGTTTCTGTCATAGTTTGGTTTCTATTGAGGGGAAAAAACTTCTAGCAGACGACACACGCGCTCTACGATGACGTAATGCGCACGAAAGGAGCCTACCCTGCCCGAGCATGCGCGCAGATATTGTGGCTGACGGCGCTGGTGATAAAGAAAGCCACGCGCTCCCGTGTTCACCCTCAAAAAGATTGCGACTGTACCTGTGCGGTTTTCCTTACCTCTTTCGACCACGCGGTGATCACGATATACACAAGTCAGAGCATGCGCCGCGTGCTCACCTTTTCGTCAACGAGTGGAGTTGAAGAGCGAAATGAAGAAGGGGATGACACGCTCTGACATCCGCTTATTCGTGTCCATCCTCCTCCTTCCTGGCTGTACTCGTTAGGGAATACGAGCTTGCCCGTTCCCAAGCCTTGCTCTTTTCTTTCCCAACAAACCAGCAGTGAGAGAAGCAGTATATGGTGTGGCTGGCAGACAAGGAAGCTTGTGATGCCACCAAGCAAAGCGTGCAGTGCACATTTCATTTGCAGTGACGTCTTTCCATGCACCCTCAAAGGGAAGATTTATTGCCATTCTGTAAACCGTGTAATCGGCGAGGAGAAACGTAGCCTTAAACCAGCGCGCCACACCGTCGTCCTCCTCCCACTGGTATGTGCGAATCGCCGTTTCTCGCCACTACAGCTTGGAACGGCAGCGGTGTCATTGCGAATTACTTCAATTCTAACGTGTTCCATCTGTGATTGCTGCTATGAAAGATGACTCAAGGTCAACGGGATTTTACTAAGCTGTAGGCGTATTCGGCTGCAAAAGTCCCTTACGGAAGCGCATGTAAAGTGCGCCTTCAGCCGTTGCCGTTGCAGACAAGCGTCGGCTTTGGATTGCCAGCATAAACAAAAATGACTTTACGTTATCGGCGTCGTCACGCGCATGATCATAGAGATGTTGTTTCGAATGCGCGCACGGTGACGAACCCGGCATCCATGCTCCAACTGGGATACCAACAAAGGGTGCGCATTCGAGCCGGTCAACCTACTGCCAATGATCGAAGTCAACTATTTCTTCGTGCACCTATATTAATGTTGGTCCGTTGAAATGCCTTCTAAAGTTATCATGTTTGGCAACCAACGTTCTGGTGGAAGCTGACCAGGGACGTATTTGTGAAAACTGTACGTGCCGACGAAGAAAATAATGGTGTGTTCACTTTCGTTCTGTTACTAAAGTCATGCCTACAGTGTACCGGCTGCCCTTAGTCCACATGGGCTCTTCCGTGCTTCCGAATCTCGCCGGTAAGCTCTCTTGCGCACGACGGGCATTGCGAGCTGTATTAGTTCAGTAAATACAGTTGCTGTTGCAGAGAGTAGTAGCTCGTTTTTCAGCGCTATCGAATTGGCGATGTGCCCTGGAAAAGAGACCGCTCGACACCTAAAAGTGTCCATATTCTTTCAGCACGTAGCATGCATGTTGTTATTAATGGTGTATTCGTGGCCACTGTCACCGGGTCGTTTTATCGACTACTCCATGTAAGGACCCTTCTGGTAGGGTTATTTTACTACTCTTTATTTTCTAAAGCTTGATGCCCGAGTGGCAGGTCAAGAAAGCTTAGAAAATCGCATTGCGAAACTTTAACGAGCTCGAAAGCTATCAAAGCATGTTTCCTCGGAGCTTCGCTACTTACCTATAATGAGATCGATGTACGCTGGTGTGCCACACCGCATGGCACACTGCGGCAATTCTGATTGCTGTCATCTGAGGGATACCTTAAAGGAGTTAAATCCTAGAGACACAGTAATAACGGGTTGCACGTGTGTTACCTATCGACAATGTTCAGACTTGACTAGCCTCCTATTTCAATCGCGGGCAGAGTTGTGGCAGTGCCTCTAGGCCGGGGCCTTTCTATATGGCGGCTATATCTAAGCTCACAGCTTAGTAATGATACGCTAAGAAGTTTCCCAGTCGCAAAAACTTGTTAAAGACTCTCAGGAAAACGCGAAAATTTGCCACTCGTCGTGAACGGCACGTTCACCGTGCACCCTCCAACGCGCTTCCACATACCAGTATGACGCGCTGTGATCGCAAAATAGCTAAAGTCCAGCAGCTTTAAAAATAGCTATCTCATGTGTCGTTGAAGAGAACAGACGTGCTTATTGGAAGTGCCTTCTCAGCGCAGCAGGAGCAGCGCGCCAAAGCGAAGTTTTTCAGCAGCGAAGCTGTTTAAGCCAGCCTTAATTTGTGGTTCGTGGTTCGTATCAAGAAACTATGAAGAAACAAAAGTAAACTTTCTCGCCGAGGCGGGATTCAACTCGCGTTCCCCCGGTTTCAAGGCGAGCGTCGTAACCACTAGGCTATACTGCCACGCTTGCAGAACATGCAGTTATGCGGTCGCGACTAGACCGTCTAGAGCATGATATGGATAAGTTATCTAAGTGGGTTAGGAAGCTAGAAAAGAAACCCAAGAGCAAGTAGAAGCAGAGAAAGAGGAAGAAGATGAGATAGCCAACGTAGAAATGAAGCTGAGGGCCGCCATTCCGCAAAGCAATCGTGAATGCTTCGATGCGAGCATCGCGAACGGGCAAGCAGAAACCAAGGCGCCGGAAAGCAGTGGCGGATACGTTAGTGATGGTCGTAGTGATGACGTTAGTGATGGGCATCGCGGCCGCGGAAAGAAGACCGCAAAGAGAGGGATGAGGATAAGACTGGGGGGAGGGCACCTGAACCAATAGCATGAGCATTTCTAAAAGTGAATGAAAAGCAAATAACAGATACATTAAAAAAAAGAAAGAAAAGAATAAAGAGAGAGAAGACGTTTATTAAATAATAAAAAAATAGAAAATTGTACATGTCTGAAAAGGCAACCCCAGTGGCTATTCCGGTGAGGTGCCTAGATTATGCCAATGGTTTCGCTTCTTATAAGGTAGGTGAGCAAGCTGTCATATATATAGCTTTGCGGTGTTGAGGGGTGCCTCTTGGAAGGATCCAGTCATTGAGTGTGACGACTAAGCTCTGCAGCCCAACAAGGCAGATTCTTCGCACTGAGGATAGGCCAGGACAAGTCCATAGCAAGTGGTGTGCTGTGGCTGGCGCACCATGGTGCAAGTTCCACAGGTGGGGTCAAGCGACTTGTCGATGTATTGAGCTTTGAACGCAGGCGTGACTGCCGTGCCGGTGCGTAGACGGCGGAGTGCCACGCGTTCGCGGCATGGAAGCCCAGGAGGGAGGGGGTCATGGCCTTCGGGCAGACGCGCTTGTAGAGCAAGCTTTCTTTGCTGTCGAAGCTGCAGGTGAGCATCGACAGCGTCGACATCTTCTGCCGATCGCGCTGCAACGGAAACGGGGCAAGGAGAATGGGGGGTGGGTAAATTTGCTCCCCGCGCGACCGCTCCCGCTCGCTCATTCCCTCCTGCGCCCATATGACTCGGTGTCCAATAAATGTGCAGCTCAGTTTCCTTGTGCCACAGAAGTGTTGCATCTTCGTGCATGGCGGTTGCCAGCGGGTGTGCGTCAATCTTGCTTAGTTCGCGTACGGCGTCTTGCGAATCCATGTATATGTGCAGAGGGCTGCGATGCTCGAGGCGACCATATCTGGCTGCTTGAGCAACCTCTAGAATCGCTTGTAGTTCTGCACTGGTCGTACTTAATGGCGTGCTATGAGTAGTTGTTGCTGTGTTGCTGTCGTCGCTGTTCTTCCAGGCAGTACTGACGTGATTCTGTGAAACAGCAGCATCTGTGTAAATGCATTGAGCTGTATTATCGTTGAGGATGGCTCTGCGGGGTTGGTAACGCCTCCGACTTATTTCATTTCCTCGCACGGTGGTTGGAAGGGGGTGAACAATGGCCGACATCACGGGCATCCACTGCGCCGAAGGTGTCGGGAGAAGAGGAACTTGTGGCTTCCGACCGACCTGGGCGAGTATTTTTCGGCCTGAAGACGTAGCGGCTAACCTTAGCACCTGGGCACATCTTGCGCCCTCCCTTAGTTCTTCAAGCGTGTTAATTTGTGCCCCTGAGTAAAACACATGGGTTCGAGTATGGTTCGGCAAACCATGCGCTATACGTATACTTTGACGATGAGCTGCTTCTAGGCGACAACGCATCATTACCGTAGTTCGTGTGTAAGGGAAGCCGTACAGAATTCACGATGTGATGAGATTTTTCGTCATTATAACGAGGGTGTCTTCTCTGAGGCCCCACTTACGACAGGTGAGTCTTCGGAGAAGCCTTTGTGTTGCTCGACAGCGGCTCAGTGTCTGTTGAAGCCATGCCGTATAAAAAAGAATAGAAAAAAATGGAGGCGTTTCCTACAACTGTGGGGGAATATAAGTAACTGGTAGACATTATGCTGCAGGAATACGACACTACAAGAAAATTGCTGGATTGGAAAGGAGAAACCGCGTAAGTGGTGGTACAAGGAGATAAAGAAAGCCATACAAGAGCGTTAGCAGACGTCTAGAAATAATCGAGAAGCCGAAAAGTTGGGATTACACGAAGAAGAGGTGCTCCTTAGATAGAACATATACCGAGAAAAGAAAAGGGTGGCAGTTGAGCTCGTGCATGCGAAAACAAATCCACAAGTGAACGTTGGTGCATAACATTCACAAAAGAGACAAAGGAGCACCAAAAAAATTCTGGTGCACGAGGAGCTCAAATGAAAATTCCCAAACGGCTATAATAGATGAAGGCGGTCACACTTTCGAAGGAGACGATGCGCTGCGGTACATCACAGGCTTCATTAGGTATAGCTTCGGCGTGAAAGAAAGCTTGGTTCAGACTGAAACAGATCCAGCGACAACAGAGAAGCATGAGAGGTCATAATTTAGCATGTAAAGCATTTAGTGGAAAAAGAACAGAAGAAAATGTCCCTAGTAAAACGGCCGCAGGACCTGATGAAATCGCAACACAGCTAGTCAAAAATCTCGGTCAAAAAAGGCAAAGCACTGCTGCCTAATTCCATAGAGCAAGTCATTAAAACGAAGAAAATTCTGGTTGGTTGGCGTGAAAGCAAGATGAACCTTATCTACAAAGGCAAAGGCGATAAGTATAAGACTGACCTGTATTGCAGTTACAGGTCAGTCACAATAACGTCGGTGATATATAGAATGGCAATGGAAGCCATAAATTTAGAATTGTCGAAGTGCGTGAATAAAAATGATGTGCGCGGGTAACTACCGAATGGGTTCAGACACTTGAGTTCAGGCAGACACTTAGAGGATAAGATGTACTAACTCAGTACATAGAGATTTCAGTAGATCAGAATAGACGTTTATGCGTAGCATTTCTAGTTATTAAGGGCACCTGCGATCACGTAGAGAAGGAACTGTTATGGCATATGGGAGCACGGGGGCATAGATGACGATTTCGTGGAGCTGCTGAGCAATATATATAGAGACAACCGAGTACAAATTGTATGGGAAGGCCGGAAATGTAAAGAAGTGGTGGAAATACACAAGGACGAAAGCAAGGATCTCCTCTGTCTCTATTGTAGTTCACGATTTATGTTGAGGGGATAGAAAGACGACTGGGAAACAGTGAATTGGGGTTTGATTTATCCTACGTTCGTAGTTGACAAATTGTGCAACGGAAGGTCTCCGGACTGATGTATGCGAACGACATAGTGGTACTAGCGAACCATGAAAGAGATATACTGGCACTTGCGAATATGTGCGGCAACGCAGCGACAAATATAGGCCTAAAGATAAATCCAGAAATACGGTCTTTGATGAAGAGACCAGTAATTACGTGGTGTCAATTCAACAGCAAGTCATACCCATAGTCAAGCAATATAAATACTTCGGTGTATACACAAACTAAGGACGACTTACTCGAGCACCCACGAAGATAATCTGAAAAATAAGGGAGGGGGGAGGGAGGATCGGAATGCAGCAATAATGAAACACAGAGCACTCTGGGGCCGCATTAAATATGAGGTGGTGCGTGGAATCTGGAATGCAGTAAACGTGCGGCACGAAGATGGCATGATGACAACTGAACAACGAAGCCGGAATGACAATGATGGTATGAAAATGAATACATGACAACGACTGCACGAAGGCCACCTAATCACTATCATGGCATCACAACAATAGGAACACAATGAATATGCATGGCTACGATGGCGTGACGGCCACAGCATGCCAAGAGCCGGATTTCAAAGCTGCAATGACGACGATTGCAACGACCACGACGGCATCGCAACCATAAACGCTTACCTAGTGGTCCAAGCTGTGAGATAACTTGGGGCCACTGGGTTGGCGTAGAAGGCTTGACGAGAGTCGGGTAACGCGGATGGAACGACCCCTTACGGCATCATGGCCATGAGAGATACCTAGTGGCCTAACCTATTAGACAACTGAGCCACTGCTTCGGCATCAAAGCCGTGACGACGATGGCATGCTGAGGGTCAGATAATGAAGCTCGAATGACGATAATGCAGCAACCCCGCCGGCATCATCACCACAAGCACAAACCTAGTGGCCCAAGCTGGTAGACCAACTTCGCTACTGGGCCTTGCATGCGTAGGATGATTAATAGGTAGACAGGTAGAATCAAACACCTAAACTTGACAAAGAATTATGATGGCATTAAAAGCTATAAACACGTTGTTTATACTTATAACACCATAAATTAATGTTACGTAGCCAACATGCTTACCGAAAACGCACTTACGGCAACTACACTGCATAGAATAGAACAAACGACAATGGAGACCAACGTACAGCGCATTAGAACGTCCGGGCTACTACGCTCTGATTTTTACAAAACGAAGAAATTTGTGTTATAG